>NW_026606213.1:367500-395000 GCF_029834395.1 Sorex fumeus | reverse complement strand
ACCGTGAGAGGGTCAGGTCCTGGTTTTCAGTCCTGAGCTTGGCAACATTTTTTTTCTTTCTTTCTTTTTTTTTTTTTTTGATATTGACATCTCTCTATTTTTTTTTTATTAGTGAGACATCATTTTCAAAGCCAGATAAAGTCCCCTCCCATATCACACTTAACCCCTGGAGGTTCCCCATTACCCTGCTTACGCCTCTGTAAATAATTGCTTTACACTCCTTCCAGGGCCCTGTTTAATTCTTTTTTCTTCTCCTGGACCGTAAATGATTCCCTCACTGGGGACCGGTGACCCTCTCGCTCCTCGTCTCTGGGCTCCTAGGACGAGCCCTGGTGTTATCAGCCAGGCTCAGACGAGGAACCCTCAAATGCAGCTGGAATTCTGGGTCACCGGCCCTGCAAAACCCAAAACAACAGAGGAAATTCCAAGGGATGTAGACATCCGGAGAGGGCACAGGGGTTAAGGCGCTAGCCTGGCAGGCAGCAGATGCAGGTTCGAGTCTCGGCATCCCGTTAGGTCTCCTGGGCCCCACCAGGAGTTATCCCTGAGCACAGAGCCAAGAGTAAACCCTGAGCACAGTCAGGTGTGCAAACCCCCCCCCCCCAACACCACACACACACACACACACACACCACTTTGTAATGGTAATGCAACCATATTGTCAGAGGTGGATAGCACCACACTTTGGGATACTCTGGGATGTCCTGTGACGTCACCGAACCCCACAGAATGGAGTTAAGGGACACGGGACCAGCATATTAACTCAGGTTGGCCACACCTGACGGTGCTCAGGGCTTACTCCTGGCTCTGCACTCAGGAGTCGCTCTTGGTGGATTCAGAGGAACTTATGGGGCGCCAGGGATCAAACCCGGGTCAGTCAAGTGCAAGGAAAATGCCTTACCCCACTGTATTATCTCTCCAACCCCGAACACGGGCGCTCCCCCGACCCCTCGCCCAGTCTGATTCGCCATACTTTCTTTCCTCTGTTCTTTTTGCTTGGGGACCACGCCTGGCGATGCTTAAGGGTTCCTCCCGGCTCTTGCGCTCAGGAATCACTCCTGGTGGTGCTCAAGGAACACTATGGCATGCCGAGGACTGAACCCGAGACTGAATTTTTAATTTTTATTTTTTGGCTTTTGGGGTCACACCCAGTGATGCTCAGGGGTTCCTCCTGGCTTATGCACTCAGGAATGACTCCTGGCGGTGCTCGGGGGACCCTATGGGATGCTGGGAATCGAACCCGGGTCAGCCACGTGCAAGGCAAATGCCCTGCCCACTGTACTCTCACTCTGACCCCCCACCCCACTCCGTGTCTCTTTCCTTTGCTCCTGAGTTGTTGTACCCCCTGGCATGGATGGCCCCCCACTGGTTTAAGCCTCCCCAGCCAGAAGGAATGTATTTATTTGCATTGTTTCCAGTGACTTTCTTCTAAACACACACACACACACACACACACACACAGGTTGCGTGATAATTGTCCACGTGTGTTACTCAGGCAAACATGCCCCGAAAAAAAGCAGTGATTGATTGGGTCACAGGATAAACATGTGTCTAGTTTTGTGTAAAACAGAAGAAAAAAAATTCCTTCCTGGAGGGAATCTGCCATCGGTCATTCCTCCACGCCCTGGATGAGCGATGTCATCTCTCTGCATCATCGCCAGCACTAGCTGTTATCGCTATTTTTTATTTTGCCCTTTTTGACAGGTACGGTAAGTGATGGGCCGAGGGTGGGCTTCCATTTGCATTTCCCTAATGGCCAATGATGTAGAACATCTTTTCAGGCGCTTATTGGCCATCTGCTCACCCTCTGCAGCTTTCCCGTCTCTGCTCCAATCTGTCCATTTTTCAAGTCGGATTCTTTCTGTTCTTACCGCTGCGCTGGAGGCCCCTTTTTCTGTTGGAGACATGCAGCCTTAGCTGGGTCTTTGCAGATATTTCCTTCTAATCGGTGGCTTGTCTGTTTTGCTCTCTGGATAGGTTTTTCATAGACCAGGAATCATCTATTTTGATGAGGTCCAATTTAGCTCTCTCTTTTTTTTTCTTCTCCAATTTCGCTCTTGTTTGCTTTCTACAAAGAGTCACCACGGGGGCTCGTGGCTACGAATCCTTCCTTCCATTCCAGCCCTCGTCTCCTGCTTTTCCCTAGTGGGGGTTTTGTTTTAAGGTTTTGGGGTCACACCCAGTGATGCGCAGGGGTTTCTCCTGGCTCTGCACTCAGGAATCACTCCTGGCGGTGCTCAGGGGACCATCTGGGATGCTGGGAATCGAACCCGGGTCGGCCGCGTGCAAGGCAAATGCTTCCCCCTCTGTACTACTGCTCGGACCCCCATGTCTCCTAATTTTAATCTCATCCTTCTCTCAAGGTGCTGACATGCACAGCCACGGCCACTTGGATATTCTAACGTGTGTGTGATCTAGCGTTTGAGAGAGATTTGTTGTTTGGTTTTGTTTGGGGACCATGACCAATGACGCTCAGGGCTGACTCCTGGCTCAGGACTCAGGAATCACTCCTGGTGGTGCTCCAGGGACCCCAGGGGACGTAGGGGATCGAACCCGGGTCGGTCGCATGCAAGGCAAGTGCCCTCCCCGCTGTACTATCTCTCTGGCCTCTTGAGACGGTTTTATCCCAAGGGTTATAGGGTGGCCAGTGAGTGTCACTGAAAAACAAGCCAGGTGAGTCGATACCACGGCAACCGCACTCGGGGTCTCAGTTTCCCCCTCCACAATCGGCAAACAGACCAAAGCAGTGAATCTGAAGATTTGTTTCTCTCTTCTTGCTTGCTTTCTTCATTCCTTTCCTTTCTATTTTTTTTCTTTTTGAGTCACACCCGGCGATGCTCAGGGGTTCCTCCCGGCTCTTCACTCAGGAATTACTCCTGGCGGTGCTCGGGGGACCATATGGGATGCTGGGAATCGAACCCGGGTCGGCTACCCGCTGTGCTATCTCTCCAGCCCCCCTTCTTTCTTTCCTTTTGGAGGGTCCACACCCAGCAACGCTCAGATGCAACTCCTGGTGCTGTGCTCAGGGGTCACTCCTGGCAGTGCTCACGGGCCCCTCTGGAATGCTGGGGACCAAACGCGGGTTGACCACATGTCATATAAGGCAAGAGCCCAGCCTGCTGTCTCTCTGCTCTCTGACTCCTAGAAAGATTTGTTTCTCTGTGGCTTCCTGGACCCCTGGAAATAGAAGAAAATCACACACGCACACACACACACACACACAAACACACGAACACACATGCACACACGCACACGCACAATCACATGCATACACTCACACACATATACATACTCACACATGCACGCACACATACACACTCACACACACCTGCACACAAACAATCACACACAACCACACACAAAAGCACGCGCGCACACGCACATACTCACCTACACACACCACCCTGGGCTTCAACCTGAGTCCTCATTCTCCACCTGTAGGGGCAAGTGAATGGGATATTTTTTCTGCTTTTGGGGTCACACCCGGCGATGCACAGGGGTTCCTCCTGGCTCTGCACTCAGGAATGACTCCTGGCGGTGCTTGGGGGACCCTGTGGGATGCTGGGAATCGAACCTGGGTCGGCCGTGTGCAAGGCAAACGCCCTCCCCGCTGTGCTATCGGTCCTGCCCGCAATGCAAATGGGATCTTAACTCGCTGGACGGACACAGCAAGACTGACATTCCAAGGCTCCTTCCCGCCCCCCCCCCCATGAAGAAATCAGGTCATTTTTCAATTTCAGTCATTCTCCTTCATACATAAAATGTGCCAAGAGCCACTTTCTCGAAAATCTAAATTGAAAGTAAATAGCGCCAGGACAATTCTCTGTGATAAAACCACCGATTCTAGAGCTTCTTGGGGTAACATTTATTTTGCCCTCTCGCTAACGGCTCCCGCTGCCTTCCTGGTTATTAAGGTAATGCGTTTGCTTAACCTGACCGGGGCTTCCTTACCCCTGGGGGCTGATCGCGCCCCGCGTGAAGCTCCCCATGACTGCCACCCCCCAACCCAACCCGCACCGGACAATTATACTAACCACCGCAGCTTTGTCACGACAATAAATCAGAGCGGGCATCCTCTCAAGTTTGTTCTTCTTCATTGAAAATGTTTCCGCTTCATGCATTGCGAATGCTAGTCCCCTCCTGCTTGGATTAAACTAGTTCTTTGAGAATTCATTTGGGGGGTTCTGTTCAGAAGGGCTAGTTTGGTGGAACTGGAGTGACAGCACAGCGGGGAGGGCGTTTGCCTTGCACGCGGCCGACCCGGGTTCGATTCCCAGCATCCCATAGGGTTCCCTGAGCACCGCCAGGGGCGATTCCTGAGTGCAGAGCCAGGAGGAACCCCTGAGCATCGCCGGGTGTGACCCCAAAATAAGGTAAAGGTAAAGGCCCTCCCGTTGATCGTCGATTTGCTTGAGCGGGCCCAGTAACGTCTCCATTGGAGACTTTGTTGTTACTGTGTTTGGCATATCGAATACGTCACGGGGATAAAAAAAATTTAAAAAGAAGGGTTAGTTTAAGGAGGGGGCCTCTTCTGGCTCACGGAGAGTTTGAGAATCGATTCTTTTCTATTTTGTATGGATGAATTTGGGGATCACACCCAGCAGTGCTCAGGGCTGACTCCTGGCTCTGTGCTCAGGGATCACTCCTGGAAGGGTTCAAGGGGTATGGTATGGGGTTCAGGAGATCAAACCTGGATCAGCAGGGGCCGAAATGATAGTCCAGTGGGTAGGGCTCTTGACTTACATGTGGCCGATCTGGGTTCGGTCCCTGACATCCCATACGGGCCCCAGGAGTGCAGAGGCAGTAGTAAGCCCTGAGCATTCTGGGAGTGACCCCAAAAACACACTGAAAAAAAAAAAACAACCAGCCTAGGTCAGCAGCACACAGGGCACGTGCCCTACCCACTGAACCATCTCTCTGGCCCCAGGAGAGACTGTTTCTAAAGTCCAACACTGGAATGAGGAGGGGGCACCCCAGGAGCAGGCTCGCCCTGCCTCCACGATCTGAAAAATGGGGGTTCAGACTGCAAGACCCCGCCACGAACCACTTCCCCTCCCCTCCTCCCTCTTCTCTCCTACCTGGGTGATAGTTCCATCCCACATTCCGGGGTGCTCTGATGAGGCTCTGAACCCACCCCCCACCCCAGCCTTATCCTTCCTGGTCACCGGGGCGCACCCCACCGCCCCCTCCCCCAGGGAAGTAGATAAGCCTCCAGGAAAAACTCAGGAAAGATCCCGGGGGAGAAAGGTTCTCCCCAGTCAAAGTCCTTTTTGCAAAAATAAATCGCCTGATTAGCATAAGGTATGCAAATGTATGCTAATGTGACAACTATTAAAAGACTCCAAATGTCATCGAGGGAAAACACGGCAGGTCGAGGCAGGGGAGGGGCGGGGCCGGGAGGAGAGGACACCGCCAGGACGCCCCAGGAAGGTCGGGGCGCCCAGCCTCACCGGCCTCACGCCACCCCCCAAGGGTCCTGGGGAGACCCAAGCCTGGCTGTGGACGGGCCCCCCGCAAATCCTCAAAGACCACCCCGCTGACAGACTGGAGCAATCTCTGAGTCCTTCAAAACTCTGTCGGGTGGGGTGTGTGGGGGGGAGGGTCGGACAACGCTGTGGACCCCAGGTTCCCCTGGGGAGAAGGAAATGACACAGAATGACACAGAAATGAGCCGATGGCACAGAACCCTGCACCTTTTCCGATGGGAGATTAAAAAAAAAAAGTCTCCCGCACAATAACACCCCCCACTCCATCTCCCGCCACCCCCCACCCCAGCGGTTAAGCATCCCAATACATTTGGGTCACCACCAAATGTATTTTGGTCACCACCTCCCTTTTGAGGCTGGCAGGCAGAGTCAGCCCCAGAAACGGGGGTCCAGGCTTCCTCCGGCTCTTCAGAAAAATAGGGTAGGGGGCTGGAGCCATAGCACAGCGGGTCGGGCGTTTGCCTTGCACGCGGCCGACCCGGGTTCGATTCCCAGCATCCCATAGGGTCCCCTGAGCACAACCAGGGGTGATTCCTGAGTGCAAAGCCAGGAGTAACCCCTGTGCATCGCCGGGTGTGACCCAAAAAGTAAAGAGAGAGAGAGAGAGGGGCTGGAGCGATAGCACAGCGGGGAGGGCGTTTGCCTTGCACGCGGCCAACCCGGGTTCGATTCCCAGCATCCCATAGGGTCCCCCGAGCACCGCCAGGGGTAATTCCTGAGTGCAGAACCAGGAGTAAGCCCTGTGCATCGCCGGGTGTGACCCAAAAAGTAAAGAGAGAGAGAGAGAGAGAGAGAGAAATAGGGTAGGGTGCATGTGGGGGACAGAGCTGGGTCAGCCCCCCCACCCCCATCCCAACCACCTCAAGACAGGCGGGTTTCTGTGGAGCTTTTTCCAGGTGAGAAAACCAAGGACCCGAGCAGGGGAGGGACCCGTTTCTGAGGACACAGGCCCTGGGAGACGACCCGAGCCTCAGTTTCCCCCAGTGCAGCCCAGGGAGTGCTCGCAGAGGGACCCGCTTTGTAAAGATGTCAGACCCACTGAAAGGGCAATTATTTATCAGGACTAAATGAAAAGGCGGCTTTACTGACCTACGTCGAAACTAACTCGATGAGCGCAGAATCATATTATATTATATATTTCTGCTAGAGATGATTGTCTCGGACTCCCCACGCTCTCTCTCGCCCTGATATCCCTGATATCAGAGAGATTTTAAAGCAACTCTTAAGACTTTCCTTGGGGTCAGAACAGTAGCACAGCAGGGAGGGCTCTCACCTTGCACAGCCAACCTGGTTGGATCCCCCACGTCCCATCTGGTCCCTCGAGCTTGCCAGGAGTGATTCCTGAGCGCAGGAGTGCAGGGCCAGGAGTAACCTCCGAACATTACCAGGTGTTGCCTAAGCCCCCATTCCCTTCCCCCCCCAAAAAAAACCTTTTCTTGAAAGGTCAAGTTAATTGTACAGCAGGGAAGGTGCTTTTCTTTTCTTTCTTTCTTTTTTTTTTTTTTTTTTTGCTTTTTGGGGGTCCCACCCGGCGATGCTCAGGGCTTACTCCTGGCTCTGCACTCAGGAGTCACTCCTGGCGGTGCTCGGAGGACCCTACGGGATACTGGGAATCGAACTCAGGTCAGCTGCGTGCAAGGAAAACGCCCTACCCGCTGTGCTGTTGCTCCAGCCCCCCCCCCCCGGAAAGTGCTTTTCTTGCAGGCAAAGACCCGGATCCAATCCCTAGCATGACATAGGGTCCTCTGAGTCCCACCAGGAATGATCCTTGAGCACAGTCAGGAGTCAGCCCTGAGCACTGCCAGGTAGGCACCACCCTCCTCCCCCCCCAAAAAAAATCCACCTTAAAATACTAAGATTTTGCCTGGGAAAGGGGGAATGCTTTCATCATAAAAGCCATGTGTTCGCCTAGAAGCACCTTTCAGCCCTCGTGTGGTGCACACCTCCCTTAAAGGTCAGAAGCTCTCCTGTCACCGAGGACTCCAGAATTCAGGCCAGGGAAGGAGGGACTCAGCTGGGAGTTCACAGCGGTGGTGTGCCCAATGGACCCCGTATCGGGCCAACAGGGACGGGGGTGATCAGAGTCACATACCCACCCGCCCGTCTCTCACCCGCCCTTCTGCCCTCCCTCCCAGCCACCCATCATCACCCACCACTCCCCTCCTCCACCCACCCACCACTCACCCATCTGCTGCCACCACCCCCGTGTTCCTCCAGCGTCCTCCCATTCCCTCTTCCCGCCCACCCCTCACCCACCTCTCACCCACCCACCCACCTGACCCCCCCTCTCACCCACCATCTCCCTGGCCTGGACCCGGCCTCACGCCCGCAGGGCTCCTGCTCCTCCCGCCCCCCGCCCCCCCCCCCCACCCCGCGCCTGAGGCCAACCACTCTCATGCCCGAGCTGGGCCACAGACCAGCCTGGCGCTGCTGGGGGCTGCCTGTCGTGGGGTCTGCCCTGCTCAGCCCAGGGCCACCTGCATTCTGGCACCCGAGTGTCCCAGGCGGCTACTGGGCAGCCTGAGACCGGCCCAGCCTGGGTGAGGACCAAGCCAAGAGCTGGTGCTTTTGCTTTTTTTTTGGGGGGGTCACACCCGGCAATGCTCAGGGGTTCCTCCTGTCTCTGCACTCAGGAGTTACTCCTGGCGGTGCTCAGGGGACCCTATGGGATGCTGGGAATCGAACCCGGGTCGGCCGCGTGCAAGGCAAACGCCCTCCTGGCTGTGCTCTCGCTCCAGCCCCTACACGACACTCTTTTGGGAGGGAACCACACCCCGCAAGGCTCAGCGTGTCCCTGGCTCTACACTCAGGAGTCACTCCTGGCGGTGCTCGGGGGACCCTACGGGGCTGCTGGAGATTGAACCCAGGCAGCCCAGTGCAAGGCCAGCGCCCGCCCTGCTGTGCTGTGGCCCTGCCCCCCGGGAATCTCTTCCAGGGAGAACTTGGCTAAGTTCCTTCGGAGTCTGTGTGTTGGGGGGTGGGGGGGCGGGCACACAACCCCAGTTCACTGTTGTTGGGGGGATGAGGACACCCCTGGCTGAGCGGAGAACTGACTCCTGGCTCGGAGCTCAGCCATCGCTCCTGGCGGGGCTCCAGGTGCCGTCCCTGAAGGGTGGTGGGAATCGGACCTGCATTGGCGGTTTGCAGAGCAAGCACCCTCCCTGCTGTCCTGGGGCTCCAGCCCTCACTTCTCGACCTGCATCCGCAGAGAAGTCGCCGCCACCACCTCCCCACTCAGACAGCTGCGTTTGCAGTGCAGTGGTTTATTAATTGCCTCTCGCTCTCTCGCTCTCTCTCTCTCTCTCTCTCTCTCTCTCTCTCTCTCTCTCTCTCTCTCTCTCTCGCTCTCTCTTCCCCAGCACCGAGAGGCCTGCCCGCACTATGTGTGCATGTCTGTGTGTGAGTGCGGGCGTGTGTGTACTTAATGACATTTTCGGGTTTTTTTTTTTTCTTTTTGAGATCGGGCCAGATAGCTTTGTAAAGCCTGTCTGCCCAGAGCCGGGCGCACACAGCAAATCCGCCGCCGGTCCCAGGGTCCTCCCGCCCGCCCATCCATCACACACGCACCATGGAATGAAAAACAGGCCGATGGATTGGATCCGTTTCCAATTGACGGGCTCGGAGACTGTGGAAATCAGCCGCGTTGACGATGGAGGAACATCCGCGGCTCCAGCCTCAAGGCGCTGGGGGTGGGTCCGTGGGAGATGAAAAAGAATTACAAAAACCGTGTGTGTCGGCTGGAGCCATAGCACAGCGGGGAGGGCGTTTGCCTTGCACGCCGCCGACCTGGGTTCGATTCCCAGCATCGCATAGGGTCCCCCCGAGCACAGCCAGGAGCGATTCCTGAGTGCAGAGCCAGGAGTAATCCCTGTGCATCACCAAGTGTGACCCAAAAAGCAAAAACAAAACAAAACAAAAACAAAACTGGGGGGGGAGGGCCCACACCTGGCGGTGCTCAGGGCTGGCTCCTGGCTCTGTGTTCAGGAATCACTCCTGGTGGGGCTCAGGGTCGCTATGGGGTACCAGGGATTGCCCAGGTTGGCTACCTGCAAGGCAGGCACCCTCCCTGCTGGACTATCCCTCTGGCCGTCACCACAGAAGATTGAAGGGAATCTCTATAAAGCACCTACTGTGTGCTGTCCACATGGACTCAGTCTACCCTTCCCCAATACGGTGGGGTGGGAGCCAGGTCACCCGTGTCCCCCAGCTCCAGGCCAGGTTGAGGGTGTCCAATACTTCAAGCGCTGGGAAAAAAATGAAAGCTGAGGAGAAGGCAGATGTCACATTAAAATACAACTTGTGTATTCTGGCCCGGCGTGTGAGTACAGTGGGGAAAGTGTTTGCTTGCACTTGGCGGACCCAGTTTGATCCCAGGCATCCCAGAGGGTCCCCAAGCACCATCAGGCAGGATTCCTGACTGCAGCGCCAGGAGTGACCCCTGAGTCTCCCTGGATGTGGTCCCAAAACAACCCAAAGGAAAGAGGAGCGGTCAGAGAGATATTAAAGGGGCGAAGGACTTGCCTGGATGCAGTCACCCCGAGTTCGATCCCAGCACTGCCTGGTCCCCCAGCCACTAGGTGGAATGGCCTCGAACCTCCCCCCAAAATAAAATACAAATTTATTTATTTTTTCTTTTTGGGTCTCACCCGGCTGGAGTGATAGCACAGCGGTAGGGCGTCTGCCTTGCACGCAGCCAGCCCAGCCGAGCTGGGTTCGATTCCTCCGCCCCTCTCGGAGAGCCCGGCAAGCCACCGAGAGTATCTCGGTGCACGGCAAAGCCTGGCAGACTACCCGTGACGTATTCGATATGCCAAACACAGTAACAACAAAGTCTCGCAATGGAGACGTTACTGGGCCTGCTCGAGAAAATCGAACAACAGGAGGACAGTGACAGTGACAGGGTCACACCCGGCGATGCTCAGGGGTCCCTCCTGGCTCTGCACTCAGGAATTACTCCTGGCGGTGCTCGGGGGACCCTATGGGATGCTGGGAATCGAACCCGGTTCAGGCACGTGCAAGGCAAACGCCCTCCCCGCTGTGCTATCGCTCCAGCCCCTAAAATAAAACAGAGAGGACAAAGAAGAGGCAGTCGGTCTGAGGATCGTAAAGGAACAAAGACGGAGTTGGAACAATCGTCCAGCGGGGAGGCCTCTGGCCCTGCACGCAGCCCACCCGGGTTCGATCCCCGGCCTCCCAGGAGGGTCCCCCGAGCACCGCCAGGAGAGAGTCCTGAGTGCAGAGCCAGGAGTCAGCTGTGGCCCCCAAACCAACCCAAACCACCAGCAAAGAGTATCAGGGATGAAGGCGGAAGACGGGAGGGGGCGGGGGAGGCAGAGCCCGAGAGAGAGAGAGAGAGAGAGAGAGAGAGAGAGAGAGAGAGAGAGAGAGAGAGAAGGCGGGCGGCGGGAGAAGCGGCCGTCACGCGTGAAGATGTCCTTAATTGTAACTACACAGGAACATTTAGTTTGGAGACGCAGCAAAAATGAGAAGCTGCTCCTGGCCCATTAATCTAATGGCTGTTAGTCGCTCTGTGAAAGGGGCCAGGGGGGGCCGAAGGCTGCATGGGGGGTGGGGGCACGAATCCCAGCTGTCAGCTAAAGCTGCCCTCGGGGAGAACCACCAGGAGCACTTCTGGGGAGCGGGACGCTCTCCTGAGTCTGGGCTGGGGGGTTAGAAGCCCTGCGAGGGGGCTGGAGCGATAGCACAGCAGGGAGGGCGTTTGCCTTGCATGGGTTCGATTCCCAGCATCCCATAGGGTCCCCCGAGCACCGCCAGGAGTCATTCCTGAGTGCAGGAGGCAGGAGGAACCCCTGAGCATCGCCGGGTGTGACCCAAAAAGCAAAACAAACAAACAAAAAAACAGTAGAAGCCCTCCGGGGTTGCTCCCAGCCCAGAGGTGAGCCCTGGAGAGGCAAGATTCCTGTTGTTGGGTTGCAGGCACAGGACAGCACGCGAGGCGTCTCCTTCCACAAGGCCGACCCGGGTTCGATCACCGGCACCCCACAGCGGTCCCCCAAGCCCCACCAGGAGGGATCCCTGAGCACCGAGCCAGGAGTCAGGCCTGAGCACTGCCGAGTGACCCCAAAACAAAACCAAGACCAGGGGTCAGAGCGATCATCCAGCGGGGAAGGCGTTTGCCTTGCCCCCGGCTGACCCGGGTCCGATCCCCGGCATCCCACAGGGTCCCCCGAGCATTGCCGTGACTGATTCCTGAGTGCAGAGCCAGGAGTCAGCCCTGAGCATCGCCGGGTGTGACCCCAACATGCCAAAAAAAAACAAAAACAAAACAACAACCAAGGGAAAGACCAACTCACAAGCTGGAGCTGGTGGGCCGGTTTGACAAGGTGGGAATGGCTGATTTGGGCGGTGGTGTGGCGGGGGGTCTACACCCTGGTGGGGCTCGGGGGCTCGGGTCCCGCTGGACTGGGGCTTGGACTCAGGCTTTCAACCTTTCTACACCCGTGGGGACAGCAGTTAAAGATCAGGGGGTTAATCTAAGGTCTGCCGGGTCACATGGGGTGGCCTAGGGGAGGAAGGGGAGAGGGAGGGGGAGGAGGGGGGAGGAGGAGGGGGAGGAGGAGAAGGGGAGGAGGAGGAAGAGGGGAAGAGAAGAAGGAAGGAAGAAAACAAGGGAAGAAGAGGCCCTTCCAAGCAGAGAACAGCTTGTTTAAAGGTTGGGAAGGAAATACACAGTCCTGCGCGTTCCCCGGAGTAGCTGTGCAGGCGGCCAGACTCTGGAGGCACATGCTGGAGATTTGGGGGCTTCTGAGGGTGCCGGGGAGCCAGGAGGGGGGCGGGGTTGCAGCAGAGGCACCAAAATTCCAGCGGAAATTCGGAAAAGGTTTTCCTGCCTTTTGGAGGCTGAGGGAAGTGTGTGGGGCGGGGGGAGGGGATGGGCATCCTGACACCTTCACAGTCCCTGAAACAGAGGTGAGAGGCACGGGGGTCACCTCGCATGCGGCCGACCCGCCGACCCGGGTTCGATGATCCCTGCCTCCCCCCCCACTCCCTGAGCCCTGCCAGGAGTAATTCCCTGAGGCCAGAGCCTGGAGGAGTCAGCCCTGAGCACTGCCCGGTGCGGCCTCCGTAAAAACCAGAAAATACAGGAGAATGAGTGGCCTGGTGGGGCCAGGGGTTCGCAAGGTCATTCCGCCCCAAGCACTCTGGGGCGACATCCTGGGGGTTCTCACGCAGGAGGGCGGAGGCTGAGGAGAGACCGCGGGGAGACACGGTCCTTGCCGCCGCACGGGGTGGGGTGCGGGTCCTCGTGGGCTCCCCGTGAGGGCCGGAGCCTGCGGATGAGTCAAGACGCCTGAATCAGAGCCCAAGCATCTGTGCCCAGAACCCCCCGCGCGCGAGTGACTCACGTTCACTTGACCTGGGGTGTGGCGCCCGGCGGCTCCAATTTTCTCTCCTCACTGAGGGAGGAGAGGAGAAAAAAAACACAAAACTCATGAAACCCGTGGACGCCCCCAAATAAACCCCACAGTCTTTTCTGCTTTCTCTTTTTTATTTTTTTGGGGGTGGGTTACACCCGGCGATGCACAGGGGTGACTCTTGGCCCATACAATCAGGAATCACCACTCCTAGCGGTGCTCAGGGGACCATACGGGATGCTGGGAATCGAACCCGGGTCCCACACCGGTGGTACCCCATGCCCAGAGGGCGCCCTCGAGCCTGAGCCTGGCTCCCCTGCCCCAGGGCCTTGACACATGCCTCTCTCTAGACTCAGCCTCCTCACACCAGCCCTCAGAGGGTCCTCCGATGGGGATGGGCCGAGGGAGCAACTGTGTCCTCTCTGACGTCTTGCACTCATCTTCCTAGGCGCATCACAGAGCAAGGAAATGGAAGTTGTCTGGTATGTCCCGTGTCCCTGCAGCCCCCCAAACCTTCACCCACATCGTCCCCCGCACAGGACTCTGGACACAGTAAGTGCTAGAGACTGACGGAAGGGAACGGGGACCCTCCGGCTGTCGGGGTGCTCTAGGCTATGCTGGGAGGGGCACCCTGGGAGCGCTCTGGCGTGAACGGGGCTGTGGCAAGGTGCGGTAGATGGGTAAACTGAGGCCCAGATTCAGGGTGGCGGGAGGGGGGTGGGAGAATGTCCGCGGAGCCTTGAGGACGCAGTGCGGGGAGGGGGCTCCTGGCCCAGCGGAGGGGTGGGCTTCAGATTAGTAAGAGGGACCAGGGCTCCCCCCAATCCCCCTCTGCCCACCCCTAAAATCAGCCTCACCCCAGGGGGAGGCGGGATCGCGGAGGGAGGCCCGGTTCCACCAAGATCCACGCACAGCTGGTACTGCAAACCCTGCGGCCGCTCCTCCCTCCTCCCCCTCCTCCCTCCTCCCCTCCTCCCCAACCCCCAATTCTTTGTCTCTTTCTCTCTGTCTCTCTCCCTCCTCTTTCTCTGTCTCACTCTCTCTCTCTGTCTCCCTCCCTCTGCACCTCTCTCATTTCTCTCCTCCTTTCTTTCTTTCTCCCTCCCTCCTCTCCCTCCTCCCTCCTCCCCCTCCTCCCCAACCCCCAATTCTTTGTCTCTGTTTCTCTCTCTGTCTCTCTCCCTCCTCTCTCTGTCTCCCTCCCTCTGCACCTCTCTCCTCATTTCTCTCCTCCTTTCTTTCTTTCTCCCTCCCTCTCTCTCCCTCCTCCCTCCTCCCCCTCCTCCCCAACCCCCAATTCTTTGTCTCTGTCTCTCTCTCTGTCTCTCTCTCCCTCCTCTTTCTCTGTCTCACTCTCTCTCTGTCTCCCTCCCTCTGCACCTCTCTCATTTCTCTCCTCCTTTCTTTCTTTCTCCCTCCCTCTCTCTCCCTCCTCCCCCTCCTCCCCCAACCCCCAATTCTTTGTCTCTGTTTCTCTCTGTCTCTCTCCCTCCTCTCTGTCTCCCTCCCTCTGCACCTCTCTCCTCATCTCTCTCCTCCTTTCTTTCTTTCTCCCTCCCTCTCTCTCCCTCCTCCCTCCTCCCCCTCCTCCCTCCTCCCCGCGCCAGGCTCCCGCCCACCCGGAGCCCTCAGCCAATGGCAGCGCTGCCCGGTGACGTAATGCGCCCCCCCCCGCCTCCCCATTGGCTGGCCCGGAGGCCGCGCTGGGCCCGGGAAGGCTGAGCGGGTGGTGGGCTTCTGCCGGCCCTCCTGGCCCGGCCCCAGGGCGACACCTGCGCCCCTCCGCGCCGCCCCCCTCCCCCCATTCCCAGGCGGATCCTTTGTTCGAATGTTCTTGGAGGCCCTGGGGCGCCCCCAACCCCTACCTGCCCCCCCCATCCTGGACCCCCAGAGAGAGAGAAACTGAGGGACGAAATGAAGCCCCTTCTGCACCCCCAGCGCCCCCAGACCTGAGCCTGCACCCCAGACCCCAGCCCCAGCCCCCCCAGCCTGCACCCCAGCCCCAAGCCTGCACCCCTAAGTCCCCAGCCCCAGCCCCCCAGCCCCAGCCTGCACCCCAGCCCCCCCAGCCCCAGACCCCAGCCCCAGCCTGCACCCCAGACCCCAGCCCCAGCCTGCACCCCAGACCCCAGCCCCAGCCTGCACCCCAGACCCCAGCCCCAGCCCCGAGCCTGCAGCCCAGCCCCCAGCCCCAGACCCCCAGCCCCAGCCTGCACCCCAGACCCCCCAGCCCCCGACCCCCAGCCCCAGCCTGCACCCCAGACCCCAGCCCCAGCCTGCACCCCAGACCCCAGCCCCAGCCTGCACCCCAGACCCCAGCCCCAGCCCCGAGCCTGCAGCCCAGCCCCCAGCCCCAGACCCCCAGCCCCAGCCTGCACCCCAGATCCCCCAGCCCCCGACCCCCAGCCCCAGCCTGCACCCCAGACCCCAGCCCCAGCCTGCACCCCAGACCCCAGCCCCAGCCCCGAGCCTGCAGCCCAGCCCCCAGCCCCAGACCCCCAGCCCCAGCCTGCACCCCAGACCCCCCAGCCCCCGACCCCCAGCCCCAGCCTGCACCCCAGACCCCAGCCCCAGCCTGCACCCCAGACCCCAGCCCCAGCCTGCACCCCAGACCCCAGCCCCAGCCCCGAGCCTGCAGCCCAGCCCCCAGCCCCAGACCCCCAGCCCCAGCCTGCACCCCAGACCCCCCAGCCCCCGACCCCCAGCCCCAGCCTGCACCCCAGACCCCAGCCCCAGCCTGCACCCCAGACCCCAGCCCCAGCCCCGAGCCTGCAGCCCAGCCCCCAGCCCCAGACCCCCAGCCCCAGCCTGCACCCCAGACCCCCCAGCCCCAGACCCCCAGCCCCAGCCTGCACCCCAGACCCCAGCCCCAGCCTGCACCCCAGACCCCAGCCCCAGCCTGCACCCCAGACCCCAGCCCCAGCCTGCACCCCAGACCCCAGCCCCAGCCCCGAGCCTGCAGCCCAGCCCCCAGCCCCAGACCCCCAGCCCCAGCCTGCACCCCAGACCCCCCAGCCCCCGACCCCCAGCCCCAGCCTGCACCCCAGACCCCAGCCCCAGCCTGCACCCCAGACCCCAGCCCCAGCCCCGAGCCTGCAGCCCAGCCCCCAGCCCCAGACCCCCAGCCCCAGCCTGCACCCCAGACCCCAGCCCCAGCCTGCACCCCAGACCCCAGCCCCAGCCCCCAGCCCCAGACCCCCAGCCCCGAGCCCGCACCCTCACTGCAACCAAAGACCCCTCTCAGGGAAAAGGCACGTCCAGAATAAAGCCTCCGCGGCGCCCCCAGACCCCCACCCGACAAAGCCGGGAGAGAGACCCCCTCGCCCGTCCCCCACACTTGGCGACTGGGCTGCCAGACGGGGCTGGGAAGCCCGGAGGAGGGGCGGGCGGGGGCGGGGGCGAGCCCCCTCTTAATTATCTCTTGTTTGTTTGCTGGAGCTCTGGGCTTCGTCTACACAGCAAGGCAGGGGGCGCGCCCCCAGGGGTGCCTGGCAGGGGGCAGGGGGTGTTGGGGGCCCCTGAGGCCTGCCCACCCGCTTGAAACTGCCTCACCTTTTCCTTTTCTGTCCTTTTTTTTTCCCTCCTTCAATTTTTGGGCTACTCCCCGCAGTACTCAGGCAGGGCTGACTCCTGACTCTGTGCTCAGGCATTACTCCTAGCAGTGCTCACGGGATCCTAAGGGATGCCGGGGATCAAACCTCCGCAGGCCACAGCCAAGCCAGCGCCCACCCGGCTGTGCTGTCGCTCCGGCCCCTCAACCTGAGTTTTAAAAATTTGTTTTTGTGGGGCTGGAGCAGGGAAGGCGTTTGCCTTGCAGGTGGCTAACCCGGGTTCGATTCCCAGCATCCCATAGGGTCTCCCGAGGACCGCCAGGGGTAATTCCTGAGCGCAGAGCCAGGAGTGACCCCTGTGCATCGCCGAGTGTGACCCAAAAAGCAAAATAATAAAAAATAAATAAATCTGTACGTGTGTGTGTGTGTGTGTGTGACTTTGTCTCTCTCAAATTTTGATGTTCGTGATTTTCTCTCTCTCTCTCTCTCCCACCCCCAACTCCGTGTCTCTCTCTCTGCACGTTCCCTTCCAGTCTGGGAACCGAGGAGCACCCTAGTTCTGACCCCAGCCGTCACCCCGAGGGCTGCCCGGAGGAAGGTGCCCTCGGAGCCTTCTGTCCGCCCCCTCCAGCCCGCCTGGCTCTGCCTCCACATGTGTCTGCGATGTGGCCCCTTCCACTCCGACTCCGCTTCTGAGACGCCTCCAGAGTTCCCCTCTTCGGCGTTGCCCGGGGATGATGACCGGGTCCAAGTGGGTGGACGGCGGCCCGGCCGCTCCCTGGGCGTCGTAGCGTCATGATCCGAAAGCCGGCAGAGAACAGACTCCAATTTGTTTGGGACCACACCGGGCGGTGCTCAGGGCTGACTCCTGGCTCTGAGCCCTGGCTCTGCACTCAGGGATCGCTCCTTGTGGAGCTCGGGGGGCTCTCTGGGACGCCGGGGCTTGAACCCGGGCCAGTCCCATGCAAAGCGAATGCCCTCCCCGCTGGACTATCGCTCCGGCCCACCCACCCGCCCGAGGCCTGGCATTTTCCAGGTTTCAAGCGCGGAGATTTCGACTCTCCTTCCAAATGCTACTTCCATCCTTCCTGCCATCCCTCACCTGCAAAACCCACCCCCTGAACGTCACCCCCATGCCCCTCTGCACCCTTCTCCACCTGCTCGGCCTCCCTTGGTCCAGCCCCAGGGCCTTTGCACTGCCGGCTTCCGCCCTCCCCCATGGCAACCCATGCAGTTCTCCACCTCTCTCTGTTAACTCGGTTTCTTTTTTTTTGTTTTGTTTTTTTTGTTTGTTTGTTTGTTGGGTCACAGGGGTTCCTCCTGGCTCTGCACTCAGGAGTTACTCCTGGTGGTGCTCGGGGGACCATATGGAATGCTGGGAATCGAACCCGGGTCGGCTGCGTGCAAGGCAAACGCCCTCCCCGCTGTGCTATCGCTCCAGCCCCCAACTCGGTTTCTTTTTGATTTTTGAAAAAAATATATATATAGGTCAAGGCTTGAAAGATCCAGGGACAGGGGACCGTCATCAGACGCGCCTCTGGTTTTGCGCCAGCACGAGGCCAAGCACGGCCCATCGCGCCATGAAAAAGAAAAAAAAAATCCCTTCCAGGATGGCTTCGAGAGAAGGGCTTTCTGCCTCATCTCCGTGTCCCAAGGGGGCGCTTTTGCCACTGCGCCGGTGATGGAGGTCCCACCGAGGGGGTCAGCATGTCCCCGGGGAAGGGCTCCCGGGTTTGGCCGCCTCCCTGGGCCTTTAATTATTTTGTAGACAAGACTCGCAATTCTGTGAGTCAAGGTGGCATTTGAGGAGGGACAGCTCCCTTTAGCATAGCTGACAGCTAATTTGTGGAAAGTTTAATTACAGGCAGCGTTAATTAACTGGCAGAGCGCTGGGCGAGGAAGGCGACCATCTGTTCCCGAAAACGTTTCTGGGCCTGGATGGGAGGCCGGGAGGGGTGGGCAGGGCGGAGGACGGAGGACGACGAGGAGGCCGGAACAGGTGAGGAGGAGGAGGAGGAGGAGGAGGAGGAGGAAGGAAAGAGGAGAGGGGTCATAAGTCATGACCTTTGCTGCCCCATATCTTTTGCTTGGCCACCAGCCTCCGTGGGGCCGCCTTGAGGGATTTGCAGCTGCCCCTGGCACTGCCTGAGTGTGGCGGTCGCCTTGCCCTGGGCTCTTCTGTGGTCGCATCATGAGGAGCAGAGGGTGTGGACTTGAGGAGGTGGGAAACACGCAGGGTGCTCTGCCCGCGTAGGCATGAATGGGCACCCACCAAAGGAGGCTGGGGAGGGAACAAGGGCCGGGGGCAGGAATGCCCACAAGCAACTCGAATGTCCTCTCACTCTCACTCACTCCCTCTCTCCATCTCTCCGTCTTGTCTTCCTCCCTCCCTCTCTCCGTTCCTCCCTCTCCCTTTCTTCACGGGGATGAGCCAGTTCATGCCAACAGTCCCCCCCCAAATCACGTTACCCTTTTGAGCAGAGCAAGGCGCCAATCCTCAACGGGTCTCAAGGATCGCATCTGAATAATTAATTTAAAAAAATAAAGATAGAGGCTGGAGCGATAGCACAGCAGGTAGGGTGTCTGCCTTGCACACGGCCGACCCGGGTTCGACTCCCAGCATCCCATAGGGTCCCCCGAGCACCGCCAGGAGTGATTCCTGAGTGCAGAGCCAGGAGGAACCCTTGTGCATCGCCAGATGTGACCCAAAAAACAAAATAAAAAATAAAATAATAAAAAAAAGATATCGGTCACCATGGAATTTACTTTCACCAAATTTTCTAGAATAACCCCAGCACTTTTTTTTTATTTATTTACTTTTTGGGTGACACCGGGAGATGCACAGAGGTTACTCCTGGCTCAGTACTCAGGAATCACTCCTGGTGGTGCTCGGGGGACCCTATGGGATGCTGGGAGTCGAACCCAGGACGACCGCGAGCGAGGCCGGCGCCCTCCCTGCTGCCCTGTGCCTGGCCCCTGCCCTTGCTTTGGGTTTGTGCTTACTGAGGTGATTTGTTTTCCACGCTGGAGAGGCCGCCCCAAGGGGTGAGCACAAGCTTTGCCTCCAGGAGGTCCGAGTTCAGCCCAGTCACAGCAGCCCACCCCCCACCCACCCCACCCCCGAGCACTGCCAGGAGCAGCCCCCAAGCCGGGAAGTGACCCCCAAACAAAAAGATTTGGGTTTATGTGTTTTGATTCTGAGCCCCACCCTGCAATGCTCAGGGCTGGTTCCTGGCTCTGTGCTCAGGACTCGATTCTGGCAGTACTCGGGGGGGGGGGGTACCCGGTGGGGGTGCTGGGGTCCGAGCCGGGTCAGCCGCACGCAAGGCAAACGCCCTCCCCGCTGGACTACCGCCCCAGCCGCCAAGCAAAAAGGTTTTTCTTTTTTTTTTTTTCTTTTTGGGTCACACCCGGCGATGCACAGGGGTTACTCCTGGCTCTGCACTCAGGAGTTACTCCTGGCGGTGCTCAGGGGACCATATGGGATGCTGGGAATCGAACCCGGGTCGGCTGCGTGCAAGGCAAACGCCCTCCCCGCTGTGCTATTGCTCCAACTCCGCAAAAAGTTTTTAATTGAAGAGTTTTTAATTGAGCTATCAAAGTGCACTTACTTTTTTCCAAATCAAGTTATTTTGCTTCACACACACACACACACACAGGAAGTAGAATACTTTATAGTCCAAGCTACTGAGACATGGATCCCAGCGTATGGGCTGGAGGGGACCGGAGGGATGGTGCCGCGGGGAGAGCGTGTGCCTTGCAGGCGGCCGACCCGGGTTCGATCCCCGGCATCCCCCAGGGTCCCCCGAGCACCGCCAGGAGTGATCCTTAGCGCAGAGCCAGGAGTCAGCCCTGAGCACCACCGAGTGTGGCCCCCAAACCCCAAACCAAACTCCCAACAACAACAACAAGAAGAACAAACCCGAATCTCGGTTTTTTATCTGCTTGGAGTCTCACCTGGCCATGCTCAGACCCTCTGACTGGGCTCTGTGCTCAGGGATCGCTCCAGGCCAGGCGTGCCGGGAACCGAACCCAGGTCAGCCGCACTCAAGGCGAGCGCCCTGCCCTGTGTCCACGGGCCTGGGTTCGAATCCCCCAGCACCATGCACGCCCAACCCCCGCCCAGCCCCACCGGGAACCACCCCTGCCCACAGAGCCAGGAACCCTGAGCACCGCAGGTGGAGTCCAGAGCCCTCTCCCCGAACACAGAGACCAGCCCAGCCCTCGGCAGCCCAGGGTCAGCCCTGCAAGTGCCAATGGTCAGTGACTCGCATCTGCGCTGAGCTTGGCTGGAGCTGGTGGCCGCCACTTGGGCAGTGGCCAGGCGGCGCGGCGTGGGGCTGGCACTCGGGCAGACGCTGGTTGGCAGCACGCGGTGTCCCTGCTGGACAGGCGCCCGGGGCTGGCAGGGGGGCCCGCGGGGTCTGTCAATCAAGGGGCGCCCCCTCCCCCCCGAGAGCCCACGAGATGCACAGCGCCTTTCACACATTCTTGCTTTCCTTTTTTGGCTTTGGGGTCCACCCGGCAGTGCTCAGCGAGGACTCCTGACTCTGTGCTCAGGGATTGCTCCTGGCGGTGCTCGGGGGACCCTATGGGATGCCAGGGATCGAACCCGGGTCGGCCCCGTGCAAGGCAAACGCCCTCCCCGCTGTGCTGTCGCTCCAGCCCCTTGTCTGTCCTTTCCTTGGACAGTCCCAAGGCTCAGACCTTGGCCTCACGTGCCAGCCACTGAGTCTCACCCCCGGTCTCACGTGCTTCTCTCTCTCTCTCTCTCTCTCTCTCTCTCTCTCTTGTCTCCTCGCCCTTTCTCTATCCCTCCGTCCTCTCCTTCTTCCTTCCTTCCTTCCTTCCTTCCTTCCTTCCTTCCTTCCTCCCTTCCTTTCTCTTTCTTTCTCTCTTTCTTTCTCTCTTTCTTTCTTTCTTTCTTTCTTCTCTCTTTCTCTTTCTTTCTTTCTTTCTTTCTTTCTCTCTCTCTCTTTCCTTCCTTCCCTCCCTCCCTCCCTCCCTGCCTCCCTCCCCTTCCTTCCTTCCTTCCTTCCTTCCTCCCTTTCTCTTTCTTTCTTCCTTTCTCTTTCTTTCTCTCTTTCTCTCTCTCTCTTTCTTTCTTTCTTTCTTCTCTCTTTCTCTTTCTATCATGCCTTACCCAGCAGTGTCCAGGCCTGACTCCTGGCTCTGCGCTTAGGGGTCACTCCTGGCACTTAGGGAATCACTCCGGGCTCGCTCGGGCCCTCTAGGATGCCGGGGATCGATCCCTGGTGGCCATGTGCAAGACACGCGTCCTCCCCTGCTGTGCTCTTGCTCTACCCCGATTTCTGCTTGTTCTGCCCAAAAGATGCCGCCTCCGGGAGGCCGCCCAGGTGCTCCGGGTGGGGCAGGAAAGTCTGTTGGGTCTAACACAGTGCCGGCACTTCCTGCAGTAGGGCTGGGAGCCTCTGGTACTATGGCAGGGAGGGAGGGAAGGAGGGAGGGAGGGAGGGAGGAGAAGGCAGGGAGGGAGGGAAAGGAGGAGGGAGGGGGGAGGAGGGAGGGGGAGGGAGGGACAGGAACCAGTGTGATAGGAGGAGGGCGCTTGCCATGCACACAGCTGACCGGGGTTTGATCCTCGACATCCCGACATCCCCGTAGGGTCCTCTGAGCACACAGGGGGCGGCCCCCAAAAAAACACACACAACAGAGAGAGAGAGAGGAAGAGAGAGAGACCCAAAAGACAGAAAGCAAAAATGAATTGGTACCTCTTCAGTGCTGTGTTGCTCCCTGGCGACTGTCTCACTTGTGCCCTGGGCACTCACCCAGCCTGTGTGAAGTCAGAAACGTTCCAGCAGCCGGTATGCGGAGGGGGCAGAAGGAGGGGGGCAAGAGAGAACTTTCTGGAAGGTTCTGCAAGCCTAAAGTAACTCTGCAGGGCTGGAGCGATAGCACGGCGGGGAGGGCGTTTGCCTTGCACGCAGCCGACCCGGGTTCGATTCCCAGCATCCCATATGGTCCCCCGAGCACCGCCAGGAGTAATTCCTGAGTGCATGAGCCAGGAGGAACCCCTGTGCATCACCGGGTGTGACCCAAAAAGCAAAAATTAAAAAAAAAAAAAAGCAACCCGCAGTGCAAAGTTTATTTAACGAAAAAGCCTTTAAATGAATCCTCAAGCAGCTTGTGCGGCCCTGGGCTGCGTCTCAGCTTCCCCATGGGGAAGGGGCTGGGCAGACGCCCTTGGGTCCGTTGGGGTCTAACGCAGTGGTCTGGGTTCCTCAGAGGGCTTGGGGCTTCTGGGACTGTGGCAGGGAAGGAGGAAGGAAGGAAGGAAGGAAGGAAGGAAGGAAGGAAGAAGGAAGGAAGGAAGGAAGGAAGGAAGGAAGGAAGGAAGGAAGGAAGAGAGGGAGGGAGGGAGGGGAGGGAGGGAGGACGAAGGGAGGCCAGGCAGGAGGGAGGCCTTACCCGGCACCCTCAGATCTCCTCTCCCTGGGCGGAAACGGGGTGCCCGTTCGGACAGGCTGTTCCCCCCCCGCCCCACCCCGCTCCCCCGTGCTTCAGGAAAGCTGGGGCGGGGGCTCGAGGGGCGCAGTGCGCAGGGGCAACCCCAGAGTCGGGAGGGCCAGTGTCCGTCTGTCCGTCCACGTTCCAACCCACTTTATTCTCCTTGGCCCTCCAGCCCCCGGGGCCGGATGCTGGAATCTCTGTGCCTGGAGGTTTGGAAAACCCCCACGTGGGCTCAGGTCTTACTCCTGGCCCTGCGCCCCTCGGGAATTACTCCTGGCAGGCTTACGGGGATCCAGCCCCAGGTCAGCCGCGTGCAAGGGAAACGCCCGCCTCGCCATGCTGTCTGTCGCTCCAGCCCCAGCCTGCACAAGCTTTAAGGGGAAAACTTCCCGGGCTGGAGAGAGCACGGCGTGGAGAGCACCTGCCTTGCTCGAGACCAACTTGGGCTTGATTCCCGGCATCCCTTAGGGTGCCCCGAGGAATGATCCCTGAGTGCAGAGCCAGGAGGAACCCCAGAACATCGCGGGGTGTGGCCCCTACAAAAAAAATTGTCAAGATAAGAAAGAAAATCGGTGCATCTCGCACACTCACCGCGTTCCCAGGTGCCTGCGTGGGGTGTGTGTGTGTGTGTGTGTGTGTGTGTGTGTGTGAGTACCAGGGCTCAAAGCATCCCAGTATGCCAGAAGTTTCTGCAGCGCTGCCCCCTGGGAAGTCGAGACACAGCTGACTGGAAGGCTCTGGGAGAATTCCCCGGAGGCCAGGGCTGGAGCCATAGTACAAGCGGGGAGGGCGTTGCCTTGCACGCCGCTGACCCGGGTTCGATTCCCAGCATCCCATAGGGTCCCCCAGCACCTCCTGAGTGCATGAGCCAGGAGTAACCCCTGTGCATCGCTGGGTGTGACCCAAAAAGCAAAAGCCAAAAAACATTCCCCGGAGACGGAGACGGAGAGAGAGTAGCTTTGGAGTTGGTGACACCCAGGGGTGGCTGGGGGGGGACAAGGCTGGGAGGGCGGGTGCCCCGGCAGGAGGGCAGCCTCGGGAGGGGGAGGTTTGGCCCAAGCAGGAGGCAGGAGCACTTCGGGACATGCAGAGCCCTTCAGAAGCAGCATCAGGGGGCCCGGAGCCACAGCATAGTGGGGAGACTCGGGTTCAACCCCCAGCATCCCACGGGGTCCCCCCCTACACACACCCATTACCGCCAGGAGTGATTGCTGGATGCAGAGCCCGGAGGGACCCCTGAGCATCACCGGATGCGGCCCCAAAACTAACCAAGAAAAAGAGCAGACAGAGACAGTCTGTTGTTTTGTTTTGTTTTTCTTTTTTCTTTTGGGGTCACACCCGGCGATGCTCAGGGATTCCTCCTGGCTCTGCACTCAGGAGTCACTCCTGGCGGTGCTCAGGGGGCCATATGGGATGCTGGGAATCGAACCCGGGTCGGCCGCGTGCAAGGCAAATGCCCTACCCGCTGTGCTATCGCTCCGGCCCCAACAGCCTTATATTTTAATAATTTTATTTATTTGTTTTTGCTTTTTGGGTCACACCCGGCGATGCTCAGGGGTTCCTCCTGCCTCTGCACTCAGGAGTCACTCCTGGCGGTGCTCAGGGGACCCTATGGGATGCTGGGAATCGAACCCGGGTCGGCCGCGTGCCAGGCAAACGCCCTCCCCGCTGTGCCATCACTTCAGCGAGACAGTCTGGATGTCTGTGGTGAGGGGAAGGAGCAGAGATATTGTCAGACTCCCAAGGTGCCGATCGGATCGGGGACAGGAGGCCTGGGTTGGGGCCAGAGTCTTGCACCGGGGTTCGAGGGAGGCGGCCAGGTCCCGGCTGGGCTGTGCTTGGTGCCAGCCCGGGCAGATGTGGGGATCTGGACGCCAGGCAGCTCGTGGCCGGTGGCGCAGCTGGCCAGGGCTGGACTGTGATGAGAATCGTGGGCTGCAGCGAGGCCCCAGGCACCGAGCCTGGCGGCAACAGTAACTTCCTCCCCCAGAGGTGGCCTGTGTGTGTGTGCGTGTGTGCGTGTGCGTGTGTGTGTTTAATTCTGGAATGAATTTAATTCTAATTCCACCGACTTTGGGGAAGGGAAACAGCTGTGTTAATGAGTTAAACAGCGGGTTTAAAATAGCGAAGCATCTGTTCGCCGTCTGAGCCGGCCCCTGCGGAGGGCACCCCGAAGCTCCCGGGCTGGAGGTTCAGCCACTGGGGGGTCCCGTGGTTGGTCGCGGGTTCCAGAGAGGGACAGAGCCTGGATGGCCGCGTTTGGGGGGTGATGCGAAGGCGGCCCTCCTGCCGGGCAGGTCCCCGACACCCCATCTGGGATTGGCTGCTCAGTGTGCAGAGAGAAAAGGGGCCTGGAGTGACCGGAGAGCGGGGAGGGCACTGGCCTTGCACGCAGCCGACCCGGGTTCGATCCCCGTCATCCCATCGGGTCCCCCAGCACCACCAGGAGTGATCTCTGAGCTCCGCCGGATGTGGCCCAGAACAAAAAGGTGGTCGGTGTTAACGGTTTAGGGAGCGTGGTTACACCCCAGGGGAGTCCCGCCGGGACTGTAGAGTCAACCAGCGTTTCCCAGCGCGGGCAGTGGCGCCCCCTGGTGGCGGGGCCAGGAAGGTGCCTCCAGGGGGGCGGAGCTTTCTCTGCCTGAAGGAAAGGAGATTTTCCCGGGCCAGAGAGGTAGTCCAGTGGGTAGCGCAGTGACCTTACAGGCACCCCACTTGGGTTCGACCCTCCCCCCGCTCCCCATAGGGACCTCCCAGTACCGCTGGGAGTGACCCCTGAGTGCAGGGCCAGGAGTCAGCCCTGAGCACTGCTGAGGGGGGGCCCCCAAAACACAAGTAAGTCAATACATAAAATAAAAAGTGGGGAGTAGGGGCTGGAGCCATAGCACAGCGGGGAGGGCGTTCGCCTTGCACGCGGCCGACCCGGGTTCGATTCCCAGCATCCCATAGGGTCCCCCGAGCACTGCCAGGAGCAATTCCTGAGCGCATGAGCCAGGAGTAAGCCCTGTGCATCGCCGGGTGTGACCCAAAAAGAAAAAATAAATAAATAAATAAACAAATGAAGTTTTTTAATTCCATAATAGTAGGGCGGGAAGAACGTGTGAGTGGCTTTGCACCGAGCCCCGGGCGGCAGGGCTGCCTGTCGGACTGGGCACTTCACAGCCATAACGGGGCAGGGACAGGCGTGGGGTGGGGTAGGAAAAGCCACAAGCTGACCCCAGCCCCCCTCTTCCCCTGCCTGCGCACACCCCTGAGCCCCCAGTCTCGGGAACAGCACCCTGGCTGGGCCAGCCTGGCCTCCACCCTCAGTGGGCACGGTGATTTTTTTTCTTTTTGGGCCACACCCGGCAATGCTCAGGGGTTACTCCTGGCTCATGCACTCAGGAATTGCTCCTGGCGGTGCTCAGGGGACCATATGGGATGCTGGGAATCGAACCCGGGTCGGCCACGTTGGCTGCGTGCAAGGCAAACGCCCTACCCGCTGTGCTATCGCTCCAGCCCCCCAACAGTGATTTCTTAAAGTCCTGTTTGCTGCCAACGAGATGCAAGATTCGTCCCGGCCAGAGGCTCCTTGGCGGCCTCCTAAATATTTCCTGCCTCCAGCTCGGAGCCGGAGCCTGCAGCCGAGGGCCCTTCGCCGCTTCTTGGCCTTTTGTCTTTTCTGTCCCAGGAGCCGCTACCTCTGCCGGGTGGCTTGTCCCTTGGGAGGTGGCAACAGAAGTCTGGCTCTGGGCAGAAACTGGCGACCCCTGAGTCATTCATTAGGGGAAGTGGTGAGAGCACCCTCCCCTGTTCCCCGAGTACTGAGCCACCCCCATTTAATGAAACCCCAGAGCAGACTGGGAACCAGAGAGAATTTCTGTCCAATCTCTTGGCTGTGTGATCTCAAGAGAGCGTCTTGATCTCTCTGAGCCTCTCCACTTGCCCCACCTGCAAAATGGGCGAATAGAATGCTGATCACAGGGTCTAACTTGGATCTAACATGCACTGTGTTTTTTTTTCTTTTTGGGTCACACCCGGCGATGCACAGAGGTTACTCCTGGCTCTGCACTCAGGAGTTACCCCTGGCGGTGCTCAGGGGACCATATGGGATGCTGGGAATCGAACCCGGGTCTGCCGCGTGCAAGGCAAACGCCCTCCCCGCTGTGCTATCACTCCAGCCCTACTGTTTTTTTTTTCTTGGTTGCTTCTTCTTGGTTTAAGGGCCATGCCTGGTGGTGCTGGGGGACTCCTATTTCAGTGCTTGGGGCAGTGTCCAGGGGACCATGCCAAGCCAGAAATCTAACCTGAATCCATTCCTCTTAAAAAATTCTCACTGTGGGGCTGGAGCAATAGCACAGCGGGGAGGGCGTTCGCCTTGCACGCGGCCGACCCGGGTTCGATTCCCAGCATCCCATAGGGTCCCCTGAGCACCGCCAGGAGTAACTCCTGAGTACAGAGCCAGGAGTGACCCCTGTGCATCGCCAGGTGTGACCCAAAAAGCAAACAAACAGATAGACAAAAAATTTTCACTGTGAGCCCCAGAGATAGTACAGTGGAGGGAACATTTCCCCTGCACACGGCCGACCCGGGTTCGATCCCCGGCATCCCATAGAGTCCCGTGAGCACCGCCAGGA